>NC_081405.1:31715771-31718271 GCF_030272615.1 Cryptomeria japonica | reverse complement strand
TTGACATACGAGAAATCAACAATGATAACACATGAATACATTTAGAACACACGAACTAAGATGTATTCTTCATTATCCTTTTAAAAATATACAAGTCCAAAATCCTTTCGATATATAGTGCAAATCAAAATGTCATTACAAGTTTCTCCTGGAATTCCAGCAGAGTTTTCCCCTCTGGCCAAAAAGTCTCCCCTCGTTACATTACAAATAGCCCTGTATTTATTCACTTGTAGGATAACTACCTTATAACCAACTTCAATCCTAGGCTAATAACTATCTCTTTTCTGCATAAACTTCAATGATTTAGTAACTTACACTTTTATGCGCAAAAGAAGTCATCTTTCTAACCTTTGGTTACAATAAGTGACATAAGTCAATTTTACAAAAATACAATTTCAAACCTATAATATCGATGAAGAACCAAGTCATGAGTTATGCTGAGGCACTTCTCCATCTTCATCCACTTCATCTAATCTCATAATCATATCACCAACATCTCTCTTGATGACACTTGGACATGCACATTGTGTGTATGATGTAGTAATCCATCAATCCTTTGCATCGAACATATTTCGAAATACAAGTGGTCTTCTTTGATTTGGAGTAGCTTCTATTTGAAATATGCATATTCATTCTTGTCAGAGATAACTCTATCCACTTTCATTCTAGTCACAAGATTATCTCCTCTCTGTATCTTGTCTAGCTCTCAAACATCCTTATCCCTCATGAACATAGTATTTCTTTGAACAATAAGAAGGCTTATATGATGGTATGATCAATTCTTTTGTAGTCACCATAATCAATCTTCTGAAAAGTGATAACGCATCCCTATACACAATTAACCTCCATATTTTCATTACAATATTCACATGCCTAAGAACAATTGACATAAGTGTCCATTCTTATGTAATCATCAAATTTTAAGTGAGACAAGCTATAACCACCACGAGACAATAAAACTCTCCCTTGTCAATGATGTTGCCATATCAATTCTACCTTTTTCAACAACTCGTTTCCTTCTATTATTAGACTCTTTCATAGATTTAGCTTTACAACATGTGGTACCCTTGTGTTTATATCCATAGGATACATGAGACAATAACCTTGAACAACTATATCATAGCTCTTTCATCTTTTGGCTAAAACTCTACCAAATGTCTATCAACTGAACAATGCATACCCACATTCATTGGCATATTGGGAAAAGTTGCATTCTCTAGCCCATATCTACCACAATCACTTACTTTCCTTTCTATGATGAACCCTTTTTTGGAGGATCAAAACGTTATCATGTTCATGACTTTATTTCCGTGGTCTCCTAGTTCTTGTGTGCCTTTCCACTGTGGTTGGAGAATATTGGTTGAGGTTCATGAAATTAGTATTGCAATCTGCCAGACACTTGAAGTTCCTTGACTATGGTTCCACAAGCTCTGCACATAGATCTTCTCAACAAATATATTTGTCTATTCCTTGCGATCAATGTGAGCCATGAGTCATGCCATTAAATTTGTTTGAAATCACCGCAAGCCGTGAGATGAATTTGAGGAATTCTATAAAATGAATAGCACGTCTTCTCTTATCCATCAATTTATTCATGTATGATGACCATGGCTTTATATCTAACAACAATCCTCATTTATTTAGTGCTTCGATGAATTTACAAACTCCGTTTCAAATTTTTCATTTTTGTGTAGGCATGGAGGGTGGCAGAAAATAATTTGACTCTATACCTGCCAATTGCATTCACTTTAAAGTTTCTATCACTTTTGCAATGAGTGCGTGATTGTTTTGCTGCCATCATTTCATTACATTCTTGAGATGAAATCTCTTCAAGGCATTCCACAAACAATTGATGTGCTTGAACTATGTTTCCATATTTTGCCTATGACATCCTGTCAAATGGTTCACTTGTCGTGCATATCAACTTGAGCATTTCTAACTATAATGTCTAATAGAGATCCACCTTTAATCATGCTTTGATGGATGTCTCTTCACTTCTCAAAAACCCACATTCTGGCATGGGCAAGAAAGATGCTAGCAAAGGGTAGCGGAATTTGGCTTTATATCCGCAAACTACATTTGCTTAGAAGTTTCACAATCTTTGAGATGACATCTTTGTGAAGCATTATATTAAACTATTCACGTGCATTGCCTATGCTTCCCATGATCTGCATCATTCTTCGATGCATTTTATCAGATAATCTGCCTATTGTGATTATATTCCACGGTGTACATACATTTTGACCGCAGTGCATAAGTATTGAGACCATGTTTCTTTAAGGTATTTTGTCAAGCATTTCACTTTCTTTATTTATGCTTCATGATGCATGCATGTTTACTAGAGTAGTTGCAACTACAACATCTGACATAATTCCTCTATCCTTTATGATTTAACGAATGTCTATTGACAATTTGGTGCATATTCTGCGATCATTCCACGTAATGAGGTGACATCGATTTGAGGTATTATGCTAAACACTTCACTTACCTTATCTACGCC